>NW_027192387.1:0-33280 GCF_041956645.1 Rasamsonia byssochlamydoides | reverse complement strand
CCCGCTGCATGTCGGTGCTGGTGCGGCGGGTGAGGATCTTGGGACGAGGCTATTTACGCTCAATGAGGGGAGTTTGGGGTGGGCGCAGTTCCGGTTTGGGGAGGTTCCTGTTAACGGATCGCTGTAACAGAAAAGAAAAAAAAAAGATCCAATTCTTAAAAAAAAATAAATTGTTCATCGTTATTATATTTCAAACCTAATTGTCAAGTGATCATCTATCAGGAATAGTTCTTGCCCTGCATGGTAATGATAATGGCAGTCCACTTTCGTACAGAGGTTTAACTTTCAATCCAGAGCGGAAGGAAAGAAAAATGGTAGAATAGAGAAATGCGGAAGATCCAGTCCCCCGGTGATCTTCGACGAGAGAACAGACAACTGTATACAAGATCGCGATCATTTCTCCCAGTTCACGGATAATTTTCGAATTTCGAGTATAGATACAGCAGCAGCAGCGCTGGCTAGGTACGAGTGAAGCATAATAAACAGACAGTCATGAGACAATTTCAAACGATGCAAGGTATTTCGATTTCGATTTCGATTGGATATCCACTATAGCGCGTTCTTGACCAGCGATGTGACTTTCTCCTCGATCTCCTTATCCGTCAGGCCTGTAGGATTGTCGAATAGTCAGCTTGGATCTTCTTTTCGGCTTGCGAACGAAAGAAAAGCGGAGGAATCCTACCCGTCAACAGCTCCTGCTTCTCCTTGCCGAATTCTGTCCGAAAAAGCGAGCAGTTAGTACCACACAGAACTATGTATCTCATATTCGTGCTGTTGTCGTACCGTATCGGGCGAAAATCCTGGGTTCCGTCCCCGACGCTTCTCGGATCAGGATCGGCACGTAGGGGTTGTTCTTCTTCATCGTTGGGTATGCCCGGTTCAGGAAAGTCCTGCGGTTGCGACAGCCAAGTTAGCAGAGCTCTATCGACTGAGAAAGAATGTAGTGAGAATCAACAGACCTCGTGGCTTCGCTGTGAGGGGAGGTCTGGCAGAAAAGGAACCGGAGTTCCTTCAAACTCTTGTTGAAGACGTATTTGCCCGACATTGTGGGAGGGAGTCGGTCAGTCGAGAGTAAACAAATCTATCCTCGAACCTCCACCGACTCAAAACGGAGAGATCTGGTTCAATTGAGAGCAAGCGCAATCGCAATGGTTGGTTGATATTTCTATCCCACCCGTTTCCGACGGAGTTTGGAGGTGCTCCAACTGCAACCAGCCAATCCGCTGCCTCCGCTTACATCAGCCGGTCACTCTCCGATTTTGCATCCGATCGCATTGCGCCTCTTTCCCGGTGTGACTGAATCAATCTCCAGCATTGTGCTCCACAGATTGATCCTTGATCAAGGCACTTGACAGTCGTGCTTTTTGGAGGAGCATTTGTTTCAGCGTGTGCTGGTCAACACTGAACGGAAGGTCTGCTTCTCCGGAGTTTTCCTGACTGTCTCTCCACTCTCACAACCGTTGCAAGCCCGTCATCAAATTCCTAAACCTGTCATTCCTGTATAACTACCGCCCACCATGTCGTCTCGTGTCGGTCTTCGCTTCTTCCACAACTCCAGAGCGGCCTTCCGCCATGCGACCGTCGCTCCTCGCAGACCAGCCTTCCAAGGCCGTCGTTTTCAGAGCACCGATGCCGGCGCGGCCGCTGGTGACCAGCAGAGCACGTTTCAACGGTTATGGAACAGTCCTGTGGGCATCAAGACGGTGCATTTCTGGTAGGGATGATTTTTGTTACTGGTTTGGAATACGCGCTGACAAGACGACTCTTTTTCTCTGTAGGGCTCCCGTTATGAAGGTACGATATGAAATATACCTGCCTTGAGACGCAGGATTATCCGCACAATTCTATTATATCTATATCTGGAGATCAGATCCTCCTTGCAACTGCCGCAGGAACAATGGTTGACAATCGTCACAGTGGGCGCTCGTTATTGCCGGTATCTCCGACTTCCAACGTCCCGCAGACAAGCTCTCTCTGACTCAGAACGTCGCTCTCATGGCCACCGGCGCCATCTGGACTCGGTGGTGCTTCATCATCAAACCTCGCAATCTGCTGTAAGTTGGACAATCCTATTTCATCTCGTCGCATAGCATACACTTACGAGGTCAACTCAACTGACGATTACAGCCTCGCTGCCGTCAACTTCTTCCTCGCCTGCGTGGGTGTCGTTCAGGTGACTCGGATCTTCCTGTACCAGCGCAGCCTCAAGGACTCGTCGACAGAAGCTGCCAAGGATTCCGCAAAGGCGGTCGCCAAGCCTTCTTAAATAGCCTGTAACAATCAATGTCGATCTTTTTCTTAATTTCCTTTTTTTTCCATCTTTTTTTTCCCCCTTCTTCTGATTAAACTTTCGGAGATTTCCTACGATCTTAGAAAGCGAGGGACAGGGACAGGGACATCACATCATTTATGTTCTGTTCTATTTAACCTAGGCTAGGGATCTGGTACTTAATTGCCATGAATGAAAGCAATGCTCTAGTACTACTGTATGTGGCTATAATATACTAATATGGAAGGCGTAATAGGGGCTGCTTCATGTGCACCTGTCTTCACACATTATTACATTGAGAAGTAGATGCTTGCTATATTTGTAGTCTCTCATCACTCATCTGCAGTATCTTCTTCCACTTTGCCTGGACCAAATACCTATGTATAGTCCATGGGCATAATTTTCGTTTCACCAATTCGGTTGCTATATTAAATCACATGGCTCATTACTCCTATTATATTTGACTTATCAGCCTAGCTCATATTTATTTGGGTCAAGACGAATTTATATTGTTACAGCATTAAGAACGCCAATGGTCCAAAAATTATAGACTTTACAGTACGTGATCTATCAATGGTGAAGAACATGTTGGTGTCTAGGAAGTAAAGTCTTTCCATATTGATGATGCAGTTCCTGCATATATTATTGTGAGTATTGCAGCGAATTGATATCACTACTTAGTAAAACAATGAATGAACAAAGAACCAAGTATTTAAATAGCCTGCACATACTGAACCATGATCCTATAGCCTTAACAATATAGATAGAATTTATATTTCTCATTGTTATACGTTATTATAATAGGCTCATTTATGAATATTACCCTGATGATAGTAGGGGTACATCTCGCACGACTACCTATTTGATGCAGTAGGCCTATTAGCCTATCCATGTACATACAGTACAAGCTGAGCAACATCATGCAAGAGTAAGACATGAAAACAACTAACATATCCATGGTCTGTCGCAAGTGCTAAAACTGCTGCTGCCTAAGTATAGATCTCTACTGGTTGGCTTGTTCCTACGCGTTCTACCTGTTCATGTAAGACCTTTTTTTTTCTTCCAATGATCAGGAAATTTGACCCTGGCCTTTAAACAATACCTACCAATCTACTCACATACAATAACCAAATATTATCCTCACAATATAATTTAACATACATATAATGTACGACTGCCATACCTTTAATCTCTTGCAATCATTCCAGCGAGAGGCTCTTCTAGCAAAATCCACCGTTGTCGAGGTCCTCTACTCTACGAGCCGTTCGAACTTTGGAGCCATGGTCGACGCAACGATCCTGTCTCCTAGTAGTTACTAACAGTAACAGCAACAATAATGAATAGCTATTATATTCCTTGGGTCGAAGATGTTGCCCCTACCGTATCATAACAGGATTCACGACTACCCTAAGACTGTATCTCGCACAAGGCGAGCTTGGCGAGACGTTGGGCGGGTATCGTTGAGTTGGGATTTGGTAGATTGATTGAATGTTGAATTGAATTGAATAAGTACGAACGAATGAATGTCAGTGCTGATGTATATCTGTATCCATTTCGAGTTGTGTTGCACGCACCTGCCTTTTTTTTTAAAAAAAAAAACGGGGCTAATTCTGTATCGAGTAGTGGATTATGCGATTGAGATGCTTGATAATTGATTTCTTGAGATCGAGTAGCAGGCTACTGAGTTACGAATTCACCGGTAATATAATTTGCTGATTTGGAATACCAAGTTCGACATGAAGTTATGGAACGAAGCAGCCGGAATCTGTCGAACATAATGAGGGAATATTGTATACATTTGCCCAAAGAGTTGTGTTTTGAAATATTTTGTCAGAGAAAGATGATCCTTTTCTTCCCCCCTCCTTTTCTTATACTGTTATCTTTCCTCTATCGAAAGAATGATTTAGCTTTTGTATTCTGTCACTTATGTTAACATTACATATTTTTGTTCTGATTGCGTCTCCCTTGAATCATGCATGCTATATATAGCGTCTATGCCTGCGTTGTCATAATATGCGCTCCAAAACGGAATAAATCAAGAAGGAAAGTTGAACAGAGAAGGAACAGTATGGATAAATAGAATGGGAGGTGAGTAGCAGTCCATACGGCACCACCGGGTTTTGAAAAAAAAAAACCCTTGATCAACGGTTATGATGGTTTTTTTTTAAATCATTTTACCACGACAAATGTATAAAATAAAATGGTAATATAACGGCTTTCTAATAGTAAGCCAAAATATGTACAACGTTAGTTAAGAGAAACGTTGATTCTAGGGAGAGACGTTAGATTGATTCTAGGATAAACAGATGGATTTCAGTTTAGGAGAGTGGGTGTTTTTTAACCCAAAATATGTCTCTTTCTACCACAAACTCAAAAATTCAGATACTTTAGATAGATAGTCTAGTGGTTGAATTGGATAGAAATCGAAGCCTCATCTTCTCTGTAAAAATGATGATATAGCTTATAGTGATCATAAAGGTAGTGTGAATCTAGTCTCGGTTTTTTTTTTAAAAAAAAAGGAAGTAGTTATTGTTTTATAAATGTTAGTTGCTACAATGTTAGTCTTTTTATGAATATCAGTCTCTTAGGAACAATTTACCAAGGAAGAGATTTTTTTCCGACATTGAATTTCATTTTACGTTATTGTTTTTTTTGGGACAGTTACTGAACGGTTAAATAAGAGACACAGAGAGAGTAAAAACGTTGATCAACAGCTTTTCAACATCCCGGTGTTCCCCAGCTGATATTGGCAGCTTCCCGACCTGATTAGGGTCCTATTGGGATTGTTTGGACAAAAGCACATTCGAGTGAATCATCAGAAATGAATGGTGAAGATTCACTGCAAATGCGAGTAAATTTCCTAGGTTACCCATTGAGGATAGAATAGATAAATATCTACATACAACAGCAGTACCTGTCAGAAATCTTCCACTCAACTAAAAAGAGTGCCATGACAGCTGCCTGCTTAGCTGTTGGATTTTTTTTCCCTGGTTGGCACCCTGAGGATCGTGCCTTGCGTTTGCATCATCAGAGACAAGTCTGTTTTTAGGGCTGTATTATGATAAACTACAGTTAAACAAAATCTACAGTAGAGCGAGATTTGATCCAATCGTAAAGGATTTTTAATATTCTCTATCAGACTATCACTTCCCCATCCCCAAGGAACAAGATAGGGAGCTAGGTACTGCACAACTACGTAAGTCCCTCTCGACGTCTAATTTTTCCCCCAATCGGCGATTTCCAGTCCAAGTTATCCCTCCTATCGGAAGCGTAGAAATTTCAGCCATCGAAACGGCCTCCTGCTAGCGATGTTTCTCTATACCAAATCCAGCAAGAACTTTGATGGAGCTGCCTTGATGATTTCACACGCGGTGTTCGACCCCAGCCAACCCCACAGGAAACAAGTTTCTCCGCTTGATCTTTCCTCCATAAATCTGGGGAAATTAAGTGGCCATTCGTCATGGGAAGCTCCCAAAAAAGAACCAATGCAGGGTCCGAGCTTGTTTTTATCGGTAGATAATTTATGTCAGTGATATAAATGGACCAGGGGTCGATCAGCAGAATACGTACAGTACATAATACTAATACCTGCATTGCAATCCGAGAATCAATACTGCACCAGCACAGCAAGATTGGCAATGCCCAGTTTTATCTGAATTCTATTTCAATCGGAAGTCAGATCTGCTGCCTCAATTGATCCCTGTCGAATCTGTACTGTACTGTACCGTGATGAAGCTCTTGACTGCATTCAGCCTGCTGCTGGCAACTTCCTTAGTGGCAGGCATTTCGCTGTCACGGGACGCCGCTGTCGGTCCCAAACGGCCCTTCAATCCTCTTCCTCCCACGCAGACCAGAACCAGAGTCTGTTATGTCCCCAGCCATGGCGATGGCTCCGACGACTCGGAGTACATCCTGTCCGCGCTGAAGGAATGCAACGATGGCGGCAAGGTCGTCCTTGACAAGCAATACGTCATTGGGACGGCGCTCGATCTGCAGTTCTTGAAGCATATCGATCTAGGTAAGTTAACCCTCTTCTCTATACGCATGTACATACATACGTACGTGTTAATCTGACTTATGCAGAAATCACCGGCTACATCCAATTCACCAACGACACCAACTACTGGCAGGCGAACGCCTTCCGGCAGGGCTTCCAGAACGCGACGACCTTCTTCCAGCTCGGCGGCGAGGACGTCAACATCTACGGCAACGGCACACTCGACGGCAACGGACAAGTGTGGTACGACCTCTACGCGCAGAACGACCTGATCCTGCGGCCGGTGCTGGTGGGCATCATCGGGCTGCACGGCGCGACCATCGGCCCACTGAACCTGCGCTACTCGCCGCAGTGGTACCATCTGGTGGCGAACTCGTCGGACGTGCTGTTTGACGGGATCAACATTGGCGGGTTCAGCAAGAGTAACAATACGGCGAAGAATACGGATGGGTGGGATATCTACCGGTCTGAGAATATTGTGATTCAGAACTCGGTTATTAACAATGGGGATGGTATGTTTATCTCTGTTATATTTGGCGAGATGAATGTTCTACTGACGATGCAGACTGCGTCTCCTTCAAACCCAACAGCACGGAAATCCTCGTGCAGAACCTGCACTGCAACGGCTCGCACGGCATCTCTGTCGGCTCGCTGGGACAGTACAAGGGGGAGGTGGACATCGTCGAGAATGTGCTGGTGTATAACATTTCCATGTTCAATGCATCCGTAAGATCCCTAATTATTCAAAGTTCACAGACACAGAACTAAAGGTTTGTATACAGGACGGCGCCCGCATCAAGGTCTGGCCCGGCGTTCCCTCTGAGCTCTCCGCCGATCTGCAAGGCGGCGGTGGCCTGGGCAGCGTCAAGAATGTTGTCTACGACACGTTATACATCGACAACGTCGACTGGGCGATTGAGCTTACGCAGTGCTATGGACAGAGTAATGCTACGCTTTGCACGGAGTATCCGGTATGCAATCAAAAAAAAAAAAACTACAAGAGAAATATATATTTAACTCGATATTTCTTCCAGAGTAACCTCACCATCTCCGACGTCGTCTTCAACAACTTCTCCGGCGTGACGTCTGGCGCACACAATCCGGACATCGGGACGCTCGTGTGCTCGAGTCCCAATGTAAGATCTCCAGCAACTTAATCGCCTGTCTGGACAGATACACAAAGTGAATAGAAGCAACTAATGTGCTGCTATCCTGCAGGTCTGCTCCAACATCACGGCCACAAACATCAACGTCAGAAGCCCGATTGGGACGAATGATTTTGTGTGTGATAATGTGCGTGTTTCCCCCTTGGCCTTACCCCGCTGTTTTTTTTTTCTCCTTTTTTTTTTGCTCCTTTCTCCTCTTTTCCTCTCCTGCAAGGAAGTCCCGTTATTGACTGACATGATATGATGATATCCAGGTCAATGAGTCCCTCCTGCAGGTCAACTGTACATCAACATAATTGTACAGTATATAATGTACATACATACGCTATGACGTCGGTAGTGATTCAATTCATTCAATTCAATTCATTCCGGGAACTTAATTTAGTTTGGTTCAAGTATTTGTATCTATTTGAGTTAGAAAGAAGTATATACGCACGTCTTCCAATTACCCGAAAAGGGAAAAAAAGGATCAATACATGGTCATGATCGGTCATGGATCTATATTATAGTCTAGTCTGGACGAACCGAATACATGAGGCATGCACAGGCATAGAATAAGCTAGGCTAACTGCGCTATATACCTAGCTGCAGCTATATCCTATTCGCGATATTGTGTCGATAGACCCAGCTTCGGGCACGTTTGCCGTAGATGTACCTATATCCACATTAATACATATCAACACAACACAAAACAAAATAAAATAAAAACAAAAATTAAAAATGAAAATAAACCAGGGAGTACGACATGTATACTTACATCGGCACAGTCAACAACGTCACCCCGACCGTAATCCCCCCAATAGCAAAAAACGTATTCCTCACCCCCTGACTCGCAATCCACCCGTTCATGTAGAACGTCAGCCCAAACGCGAACAGGTTCTTGAGGCAGTTCATGGCCGCGAACGCCTCGCCGGCCTTTTCGCGGTGGCAGTCGACCACGTACGCCAGGACCCCGGTCGTCGCAAGCTGTACGCCCAGGTTGATTAGCCCCAAACAGACAATTACCGGGACGGGCCAGGGATCCAGCGCGTAGGCGGACTGGCCCCAGGCGAAGAAACCCGTGGCGGTGAAGAGGAGGTTTGTGACGACGATGGGGAGGCGGAACTCTGGTTCTAATAGTTTCAGCTCCCCAGTACATAAGGGAGGAGGTTGTTAGTCCAGTTGTTTACTCCACCTGGGTTGATGAAAAATAGTGGATGGCTGGCTTGTTTCCTACCGAATATCCCATTATTCCTCTTCGACATCCTCGTCACGACGCCATCGATCAGCGGTCCCGCAACCAGCGTCCCAATCACCGACGCCACAAACGACGACATATTGGTCGCGCCCACCCCGCCGATGGAGAAGCTGTACGGCGGCGCGGAGAAGATCTGCGACAGAGTCACCGAAATCCCGACCAGCCACGAGATGCAGGTCGTGAAGAGGATGGTGGCCCACACCACGGCGGGGGAGCCGAGAAGATAGAACGGCCGGACGAGCGTGTTCCAGAAGGAGACGTCGTTGACGTAGCCGCTGTATGGCAGCAGCTGTCTGGTGTAGGGAATTGGTTTGTCGTTGCGCCGGGAGGCAGTGGTGCTGGTGCTGGTGGTGGTGCTGGTTCCCATCTCTTTGTCTTTGTCACTAGCAGCAGCGCTCTCGACGTGTTCGAGGCTGGGCTTGCCGTCAATCGTAACCTGAACAGAATTAGAATCACACACAGCCTGCAGCAGGTGCAAGTCCTCTGAAGGTAGAGTGAAGCAAGCATACCGCCCTCTCGCCCGTATCGATATTCAACGCCCCCTCCCGATGAAACGCCGACTCGGGCATGAAGAAAAAGACTAGAAAGAACATAATGCCAAAGGCGCCGCCGATCGAGTGCAGGGTGATTTTGTACGAGCCGTATTCGATGATTCCGCCGGCTGGTCATCACACATACATGTTAGTAGAAGGATCTTTGTTTCGGGCGTGTGACAGAAGTAGATGGTGTGGATATAGAATATACCAATTGGAGTCGCTAGGTTGATTCCTCCCAACACACCGAGGTTGAAGATGGCTGTTCGGAAGCCACGCTCGTGGACGAACCTGTATTATCATGAATCAGTACGATGAAGAAGGAACTAGAAATATCCAAACAGGTAGCGAGTAATGAAAGTGCGACCTACCAAATATCCGCAATCGAAGCCGGAATCAACGCCTCCATCGGCGCCATACACAAACCCCCCAAAACCCTAGCCGCCACCAGGGACGGGAAACTCTTCGCTTCAGCGCCCCAGAACGACGACGCCATCAACCCCAGCGTCGTGGCGAGGTAGATGGGCCTCTTCCCGAACTTCACTGCCAGCGAGTTGAAGACCAGACTGCCGACGGCAATGCCGGCGATCAGGCCGCCTTGGAGGCCCGAGACGAAAGTTGTTAGTTCGACGTTGAAGAGCTGCGCGAGTTGGACGAAGGCTGCGCCGAGGAGGGGGCCAATTGCTGGAGTCGTCAGCTTTGAACAGCTCGGACTTGAAAATGTATGGTTTTCTTTTCCCAGCGAGGGATGTATGCGACACCTACCCCCCACACATCCACATCCCCACGCAAACGCCACGGTGAACATCTCCTTCTTCCATCTTGGCCAGTTGTACGGATCATTAGGCGAGTCTGAGGGCTGGGGGACGAGCACGAAGCGGCCTGTGGGATCGTGTTTGAGCAATCCTCGGTCCACGCCTGAGGCGTTCACGTTGACGTTCAGGTCCTCCTGGCCCAGCTCGTTGAGGGGAGCTGTCCCGGGGACGTGTTCGAGTTTGGTGTCTTCGAGGATGCCGAGGGGCATGTTGCAGGTCGACCAGAGAGAGCAATCCAACGGGCAGGCAGACACACAAGATGGGATGGATTGGAAGAAACGGAAATTTCCAGCGCAATATATCCCGCAATACGCGAGGAGAAAGGAGTGTCGATCAAGGATGATACCAGTAATTCGGGATAGGATAAATAGTTCTTACAGTATGGAACTTCTCGTAGCTATTTATTGCTATGAACTGCAGCTCTTCTTCTCCATTCGTCCCTTGTGGAGAGGTAACAGCTTTTTTTTTTTCAGAGACAGGGCTGGACTGGGACTAGACCTGCAAGCCCTCTGTCTTCCTGTAGAACAGTAAGGGAAAAGAAGCAGAACAAAGCTTAAAGATGCGGCACTGGTATGGCCGCAGACCACTCGTGAGGGGTTGCTCCAGCAGAGCCGTTTCCTCGGGGATGAGTATATAATAGACTGTACCTGTTAAGGCGTAGCTGGCAGTACCTAGGTACCTAGGTACCTACCTAACTACCGCACTAAAGGTTTCTCCCCGGACAAAACTGTCAAGCCATATCGTGGGTTTGCAACACGCCAGGACCGGGAGAAAAGCGATAGATGACACGGTAGTCACTTGTCCAGCACACAAGTCTAAGAAGTGGGGGAGAGAGAGAGAGTCCCCAGTTTAAGGTTTGTCAAGGGACTCATCACTTGTCATCTTGGGAGGATGTGCGATTTCGGGATATGCATTATATTGTAGTCTGGGGGTTTCCCTACCTGACGCTGAATATAGTTATTTATATAGGGCACTAAAGCTACGGAATTTCTCTAGACCTAGGTGCTATGAGTCTAGTATTAATAGATAATACACAACAATCCATCTTTTAAAGCTGATTAGATCATTAATGAGTGATGATAAAATAAAACAAAGAGGCTAGCTAATAGCTAGCACTTCAGTTATAGAGGTATGGAGTGTGCCTACCAGCTACTCTAACTCCCCAAGAATCTGGGGCTTTTGCTTTTTGCCTCAGAGTCAAGGTAGGGCCTCCACATTTCTTCCCTAGAGGCCCCACATCAGACAGCATACTCCATACTATGAGCAGCCTAACTATAGTATGTCAATATACTAAAGTTTTGCTGGCTATACAGACATCTCGCTGTAAACTAGTACCTTTGCCGTTGAAGTCGAAGTTTGAGACAGCAAGACAAAACCACATACAGCAACTGCAGATGCCAGAGGATAACCACCCTGTAAGGCTTGTATGTACATGTATATTTCTATATAAGTATTGAGTATCTTACTAAAGTATGCTGATGCTGACGTGGGGGCCTTCTGGGGCAAGAGCAACAGCCCCGGATTCTTGGGGAGTCGGGGTAGCCGAGAGGCACGCTGCACGCCTACGCAACCGAACGAAATGGCACTGTAGCTAGCTAGCTAAATACTTAGCCTAAACGGCGGCCAGCCTGGTTGATTGATCATCCAACAAATTAATTGCGGTTTGGGGACTGAAAGATGGACTTGTGCTAGGCGTGTTCTCCACATCGTCCAGAGTGTACTGTACTTACGCAGCACCTTGAGTGTAGTAGTTCTACTCTGTAACAATTGGTCTATGCATAATGCATGTCCTGCGCATTCCGGAGGAACTCCGTAGGTACTATCCGGAGTTACGTGTTCATTCAGGGAAAACCCCAGACTAAATACGTACGTGCGATGCATATCCGGAAATCGCACATCCTCCCAAGATGACAAGCAGACCCTAGACTGGCGACTCCCTGGTTCCTTCAGACTGGTGTGAGCTGACAAATGACTACCATGTCATCGCCTTTTCTTCCCGAGAGAATTGGCTGACGGGGTGGCAGTCAGCACACTCCCAATTAACGATTGCCATGAACGGTAGGTTTCCACAATGGGTGATACATGCGATCACCCAAGCGATTCCCTAAATCGCGAAAAGGAGCCTTGCAATGTTCGTGCTGCCGTCGCTCGCAAGGCATCTGGTCTCTTCTCGATCCTTCATGACCTTGTCGATATACTCTGCCATTCCCGAAGTGTGCAGGATTTTCGCAAGCGCTGCGTGGGCTTGGAGCAGCACGCGACTCGGAAGTTCAACGTCGGCATGTTTGACAAACTTCACGATGCGGTCCCCGCGATGGTCAGGCTGAGGCAAAAATACGTCCAACGTTGTTGGGTACCTGCTACCGAAAGTGAGGATTTTGTATTCGTTTGAATCCTCGTATCATAGTCAGTACGTTATACCGCTAGGTTGAGATGGAAAGGACATACATTCGAAGTTGGCTCAAAAGCCAGGGAGAGTTCGCCAAAGGCGGTGTGTGCGAGAGAAAATAATGTCATCAAATTTGTAGGATCGTTTATGTCTGTGGGACCGAGCGTAATTCCGGGGAAGCACTTTTTCAAGGTCGCACATACCTGTGCCACGGCATGGTTCTGGACCGGGTCAGCAATTTATAGGAATACGAAAGAGTGTTGACAAACCTGGTCGTTGCTTTCCCAGTGGGAGAATATGGGCTAGTTCCGTCGGCCCTGAAGGCCCTTGTGCACTTCCCTCAACGTCCCTGTCCACTACGCCTGTGGCTAGGCATCGAAAGTTGTCTCTCTTGAGACAAAGCTGTTTCAGCTGGCCCTGTCTGTTCCTACTCGGGGATTCTTCCATGGGCAAGGCGATTTCCTCGACAGCCTCCTCGTTGTCGTGAAACGGCGACGGTGTCATGGCAGGAGTGGGTACTCTTCCTTTCACTATGTAGAGATGTAGAAGTTATGATTTAGGTGCAATTCAGTAGCTAAAAGCGTAAAAGATAGTTGACCTTACTCAGCACCAAGATAGAGGCGACCAGGTGCCTATAGAGGCTATACAGGGTCTTATCCTCAACGGCACTGGCGATGAATCCACCAAGCATCTGTCTGCCTTCATCCGGCAAGAATTGGAGAAAACTCGACAAAACCTTTTTGGTATGATCGTCATTGTCTCTGGGATGGTAGCGGGAAACTCTCTCTTCAGCTGCGCGTTCATCCACAAGAGATGGAGCCGTGCTCAAATCACTTTGGCTGCTGAAGAAACTAGCAACCATGACATCGGGGTCTTCGTCCTCGAGTTGTTCTTCCGGTGCGGAGGCCATCTTGAGGCAGCGGATCGCGAGTTGACGGGTTGACAATCGATATGATCGCGAGGGTGGTGAGTCCAAAGAAGGGGAGCAGTGAGATTAGATGGAAGGTTGAGGAATCAGATGTTGACGAGATATTTTAGCATGTGCAACCGCGCTAATGCTAAGCGAGCCTCATATCAACAAAGGTGAATGCTGTAGATGCTAATCCTAGTGCTAAGCGAGTCTCATATAAAACAAAGGTGAATGCTGTACCCCATAGATGCAGATGTGGGCGGGCGGGGCGGAATCGGGGCGGAAGGCGGGCGATGAACACTTAACCTGTTTAGGAAATATCTCTTTGCGCTAAACCTAATATGGCAGCTTCCCGACTTACCCACAGCGGCTACATCAACGACGTCCCCTTCTGGAACATGCTCGTCCGGCCCTTCTATCTCCTTGGCTTGCCGACCGTCATGTATGCTTAAAAAAGTATATCATAGGAATGGATCTGGGCATCTATATATATGTTTATGTTGGTATATAAGCAAAGCCTTGCATGTCTCGCTTTGCTAGACTGGGAAGAATACTTGGTCTCCTTTTGCCCTAGGGCATACCTATAGTAGGAATGATTTTTATTATCTACTTTCGGGTAATTTACCATATTTTTTGTATTAATTAGGTAGTATTTATTGTCTACTTTCTAAATGTATGTATTCTCTTTAATAGAGTATTGATTATCTACTTTCCAGCTGGGCTCCCTACCTCTATTCATTCCTTGCTATAGTTCTTGCTATTTCCCTTACCCTTAATAGCCTAACATAGACATATCTCTTGCTAATAGGGGGTATATTTCATGAATTTGGTATGGTATGCTTATATAGATACAGCATAATGTTGCTTTTTACAGCAATGTGACAGCGTGCATAACAGAAGTCAAGTTTTTTATAATATAGTGATGATAGTGATGATAAATAAATATAATATACCTTTATATATAGAAAACCAGATCCATCTCTAGAATATACTCTCCTCAAGCATACCCCAACGTCCAAAACATCTCAATATTCCTCCCCGTATTCTCATCCACATACGCCGGCGGCTCCGCGAACGTGACCTTTTCCTCATTCAGCTCGGCAATCTTCCCCGTCAAGCTGGGATCGCTGAGCAGAGTGTCCACTGCCCTCGTCGCCGTCGACATGGGCGTGATGATCATCGATTTGAATAGAGAGAGGTCGGAGGAGATATTCGTTTCTGCAGGAACATACACGGTCAGTCAGTCACTGACAGGTATTGATATTGAGAGAGTCTAACCAATAACGGCCGGCGCAAGAGCATTGATCTGGATATTCTCCAGCGCTAGAGGTCGGGCAAGGGACCGGACGAGGCCCACAACCGCGTGCTTCGCCGTGGAATAGATCGGGGCGATGGGGAACGGGTACAGGCCTGCATTCGAGGCCGTGCAGATGATGCTTCCTCTTGTCGGGGGACCAGTCGATATCGAGGATGGGGGGTTTTTCAAAAGGTAGTGAATTGCCAGTTTCACAGCTAGCAGCGTCAGACAAACTCGGCTGGTTATAGGTATTTGGGTAATCCCTACAGTATATAACCCCAACAAGATTAACATTCAACGTCGCCAGGTCCGGCTTCTCGGGCTTTTCTTCATCCTTCACGATCAGCTTGCCCTTCTCCGTAATGCCAGCGTTGGCAAAGACATGGTCGATCCGTCCTTGCTGCGCATACACCTCCTCGAACGCAGCGGCCTGGCTCTCCCACGAGGAGACGTCGCATTGATGGAAGCTGAAACTTGCGTCAGGGATCTCCTTCTGCAGTGTGGACAGGCTCTGCGCGCCTGCGGAGGCGTTGATGTCGAAGATGGAGATGTGTGTGGTCTCGGGGTGAGAGGAGGCGAGGGAGCGGGTGATGCCGAGGCCGATGCCTGATGCGCCGCCTGAAGGGCAATCAATTGTCAATCAGTCCTGTTAGCATGCATCTATTTATTGTCCCGATTTCCAGGAGGAGCTGGTTTATAAGAGACAACGAACCGGTGACGATGATGCTTCTCTTTGCAGAGCTCATGCTGGTTATTGACAGGATGAAGCGAGAATAGAGTGAGACAACACAATCGGTATCAACTCTGTTACTTGCCAGACTCCTCTACAGCAAACAAATGCAGTGAGTAACAAATCTACTTGTTAAGTTCAGCAATATTATTGGCGTGTGCCACACGTAGCAAGAGTGTAAACGTCAACTAGCCTTCGCAAAACCTTCTCTGAACACTCCCTACTCGGACTGAAACTCCCCGAGTATCCACGCGAAGCAAGTTCTAGGTGGGGATATCGTCCATTATTCCGGGCCATTATACGAAGTGCGGAGTGCGGAGTGCTCCGTAGTGTTCAAGTAGAAACGAGCGGGGTTTTCCCGGGTCTTTGTGGAGAATAGATCCATCTGGAGATGCATCCCGAGGCATGCTCATTCCCTCCCTTCGGGGAGGAAATGCGACGATTAGGTAGGAGACAAAATGTCGGAAATTTTTCCATGGCGGTTCGGTTCAGTCCGGTCAGAACAAGTGGCGATCAAGAAAGATCCGGAACAGGAACGTCGACACTGCAGAACTTTCCTTCAAACGGTTGTACGGACGGAGAAGACGAGAAGAAGAAGAATACTCCGTACAGATTACTGCGTGACGGAATGCGGGGGACTGTCATCGAGCAGTGGGGCCGATTCCAGAGTCCAGACACGACATAACTGGGAAGACGGAGAGGAGAACAGGGAATCAAAAAGATGTCGTTCTACTCTGTGAGTAGTGGACAGGATGCCTGTACAGGGTATACATGTATGTACAGTACATACATGGATTGTTTGCTAACAGCAACACAGTAAAGTAATCAGAAAAATGTACCCGACCCGTCTCCCCTTTCTCCCTCACTACCAACGCCGTAGATATAGATATATACCTGATAGATTCCCCTTAACCATAGTCATCCCACCTAACCAGACACCAAGAGACCAGACCCGTCATCATAAGCCGTGTAGTGAACTCGTAGAGGATACTGGAAGTAAACAAACCAATAAACCAAAAAGAAAAGGTTGAAAAGGTGCAACGCAGCGATCAGTCATTGTCATCCTGCAACAAGACCTTCAGCTTCTCCAACTTGTCTTCACACTTCACCTCCATCTGCATTGTGACGTCGACGCTGTGTTTCTTCGTGATCAGCAACTGCGCCACCAGCCAGAAGTTGTAGCCGTTCTTGTAGAATCCCATCGATGCCCACTCGTGATGCGGGATCTCAGTCCGCAGGGTCATCCACAGCGCGCGCCACCGCACCAGGGCCGTTCGAATGGCCGTTAGAATTGAGTCCTCGGGGATCAGGTGGTTGTTCTGGTTGCGGTTGGAGTCACTCGGTGAGGACGACCCGGACTGCTGCTTCGTCTGGCGGACTCGGATCAGAGGGATCAGGTGAGTCATGTGAGAGTTGATAAACGCGTAAAGAACTATAAACAGTCAGTGCCAATCAGTAGCAATTCCAGAGTTGCATCCTGCACGTACGGTGAATTAGAATAAACATGTCAAGAACGGTAAATTTGACATTGTTCGCTCCGTTGGGAACTGTCTGCGAACGGGATGGCGCAGCGTTGTCGATAGGTTGTTCCTCTGCGAACAGGAACTGGAACGCCTCGTAGACGGTAATGTCCCGGCTGAACCGGAAGTTGGGCTGCGCAAATGGATGCTCCGAGTTGAAGAGAGCATCCTCGCACGGCAGGTCGCACTCCATCTCTGCCGGTGTCAACCGACATGGGTAGTTCTGATAGAACGAAAAGGCACAGTCGAGGAGCGAAATGATATTGATGGTGCTGATTCGTCAGCCAACGCACGAGCAGAGAGGATTGATACCTACCGAATTCGACTTTCTTTCTGAATCCACAGGCTTTCATGAATGCGATCTTCGGGGAGATGGCGGCAACTAGTGAGACCAAGATTACGTGCAATCTGCTGGTGTGAGTGACGCCGCATCAGTCAGACCGGGTGGAAGGCGTACCCTGATGATCTCACTGAATCGGATTTCCATCGCTCGATTCCGCGACACTTTCGACCCAGCCCAGTACTGGATGACCACCATGATGTAGGCCGCCTGGAAGTTCTGGAAATGCACCCAGTTTCTCCGCTCCGCATCCGTCATCGGTCGACCGACAAAAACCCGGCTGACCTCGTTCTCGCAGCCAAAGAGGTCGGTCGAGAAGACATACAGCTCTACGAAATCCAGCATCCTCCTCGCAACGAGGGTTTCCCGGTCGTCGTTGGAATACATCGCCCCCATAAACACGACGGAGGCCAGCAGCGGTGTCGGGACCTGTTCCGGGTCAAAAGATGGAAGATGGATAATCGGGCAGTTGGGATGCCAATATCGGAAATAAAGACCGATAAACTTGCGAATCCGTGACGTCGTGAGGAGGAAATGCAGGTTGGTCGATATCTCCTGCTGCGCCTTGGCGTCGAGGTTGACCGTCCACGATCTGGCCAGGATCGATTGAATCAAGGCGGTCGCGAATGCGCTCTCCGGTTCGTAATACGCCTGCTCTCCTATGACGGCCAGGTTGGGATCTTGTCCTGGTGGTAGAATCGGCTGATGCGCCAGTCCACCCGCGAATGGATCCTGAAATGACTTTTGCGACTCTGCAAATGGCCCATTGATGAACGATGCGAGATTTTCATGAAAGAAAGAAAGGTCGTCCGGCTCCGCGTTGACGAAGGTCGGGGTGTATTCAGGGGGGTTCCCACCCATGGGGTAAGAAATGATAGGGCTGGTCGCTTCTTCCAACTCCGTCTGGGTATGATAGACCATTCCCCGGGTCCGGTCGCTGCGTGGAGGCAGATGAAACTTTTCCGTGAAGCTGTCCGTGCCGCCATTGAGGAGGAATTGGATCGAGCCACGGTCGGAGGATTGATCGTAATCTTCTGACTTCACCGAGGTCGGTTCTACAAACCATGCTGTCAGCAAAGAGGCAGACGACAGTCGATCCTCGAGGTGCGAGACACACGTTTCGCGCTCTCTCCTTCCGTCGCAGGCTTTTTCCGCTGGTTGTTGCACTTGAGGTTTCTCTTGATGCATGAACTGCAAGGGCTCTCTCCATCGCAGCGGAGTTTCATCGAGGTGCACTACCACTCGTCAGACATCCTCCCCAACGCAGCACCGCGATGGCATCGTACCGATTCGCAGGCATGTCGCCTTCTCCCTCTCTGGCCGGTTTCGGGGATCTTGCGATCTCCTCGTTGGGGACAGTCGGGGTAATGATCACGCAGGTTGTCGCTATGGAACCATCAGTGTTTGTTCTTAGAGTCTCTAGCCCAGCGAATGTGGCGGCTCACCATCGTGCAAAGGCCTCGCTACAGAAGATGCATGAGTACGGCTTGAGTCCCGAGTCTGACGTAGCGCACCGGTCAGCAGCAACATCAGATGAAGGCCTGACGCAACTCGACAACCGAGCGAGCGAGAAAGGTGCTGGACATACGACGCAAGTGATGCCTCTTGAGATGATCGATTCGCGTAAACCCTCGCTGACAAATGGTGCAGCGGAAATGCTTGTCGGATGCCTGTTTCATTGTAGCGGTCGTCTGGTGGCCATTGGGAGGACGTCTGCGGAGATCGTATCGAGATGTGCAAGTCGCAAACTACCACTCCGTGGTTGTAAATGATATCGCTGTCTGTAGTTCAAATAACGATTAATCCGGTCTTCGAGAACGCGCGGGGAGGAGAAAAATGAGCCCGTCCGAAGTCAAGGACGGGCTGCAGTAAGACTGCTAGGTAGTCCTGTGGCAGACACGACTGACCAACTGAAGAGTGCCTCCCTCAGAAGAGATGCGGGCGTCGTCGCTAACTCGTCGCCAACTACTCCGTCTTAGTGGGAGAATTAGGTTAGCGACTGAGGGAGGCGATGGGGACGTTGGCCGGAATCGTCCACTCTTTCTCCGTGGGCCAACGCTGCGGGTGGGGAAGATGCTCTCACCGTGCTACTTACTTCGCAACCAAGTCAAGTGATTATTCCAGACATTCCAAGGTTCTTAGTTAGAGTACGGAGTATGGAGTATTCTGTACTCCGTACTTTGTCCTCTCGCCGGACTCCTGGAGAGACTTCCCCTGCCGTCCCTTAGACTACCTCCTCAGGAAGGTGACAGGGATCACGTTCGACGGCACTGCAATTAGCCCGGAATGCAAATTAAATCCATGTAACTCTGTGGGCTGCAGCAGCAGCTTCAGTGGTCGGACCGTCGGCCCCCAGGCTCTCCAACCTTGGGCTCCACTGCGATGCTGTCTCTAGACTGTTGCGGGGAACAGCTGTGGCCGGCGGATCCGGAGAACGGCGTTAACGGCGGCCTCATTGGCTTCCGAAATCACAGGCCCGGCTAACCCCCAGAGCCACCAGGCCAGTGCCGTTCCCAGCAAATAATCTCTGAGTCCTGCAGGACTCAGGCAGCAACGAGGCCTCAGCCACAGCATTCTGATCTGATACCGGTGTGCGAACTTCGCATAGATCGACAATCCAGAATTCTCAGGGGCTCAGAGCGCCGTTCAGGTGGTGTACGGAGTATTGAATACTGTAGAGCTCCTGGAAGAGATCAGCCATGCCTGAACCAAGTAAAGCCCTTCGAGAATTCTGTTCACTTACTCCGTACTCTTGATTGGCGATGCGAGTGGAGCCAACTGCCATTGACTTGTTATGGGGATTGTTCAACTGCCGAACCATGAATGGAGGCCCAACGCAAGGTCCAGTGATCCAGGTCACGTGCCCAGACAATACAAAAGCAACAAAGCAGCATAAGCAACATATCAATTGCAATTCACCCTTATACACTGCAAAGAAACTGGGTCTGGTGGTTGAGTGGTCTCCTACATTCTCTACAGCTTCCTAATTGGGGGCAGTAGAGGAGGTTCTGGTTTCGAAACCCCCTATCATTCATCCATCATTCCAAGAGAGGGAGGTTGTGTTTTTATATCACTCTGATTATTTTTTTTTCTCCCATTCATTGTTAGAAGTGCTTTGCTTGCTATGGTATATATATACTGCGCTGTGAATTATATCCAAAGAAAATTCAAAAATTCATGCAAACTTCGAGACAAACCAAAAGCCAGATACTTGCAGTCATTACCCAGTACCAAAACAAAATCCAAATGCATGCAGAAGTCATCAGGTTGAACCAAATCAATGAGAGCCATTTGCCTCTCCATTTACAGCTGCGACTGCAGCCTCCGATCCATTCGTACCCGCTGCTACTTTGTTGTGGTTATTGTTCAATGCCGCATCATCGACAAAGTCATTGACCGGAGTCGGGAAGTCAACCTGGTCATCATCCAGGTAATCAACGTTGACCGTCCTGTTCTTCTCGTCCACAGTCATGCCATCCCCGAACCACCCGTTCGGATTGTCATTGACGTATTCGTACTCGAAGTCTTCCCAGCGGGGGTTGGCGAAGGTCTTCATTGCGTGGAGGGAGGAGCCTGTTGATACGATTTCATCAGTAATGTCAATGTCATCAAGATAGAAGCGAGAGAGAGAGAGAGAGAGAGAGACGAAATCCGCTGAAACTCACCCGGCCACAGCGCAATGACTCTTCCATCCTCCTTGCCTCCCTTGTACCAGCTCCGACACTTAGTGCTGAACACCGTCTTTGTAAAGTACTGTTCGCAGTGCTTCGTGAACCGTTCGACCGCCTCCCGGCGCGGTGCCATGGCCCGGATGTTATCCCGCTGCATCTTGGCCACGCACGCGGTCATGTAGTCGATCTCCTTCTCGATGAGAAGGAGCAGACTCCCTGCGCCCAACGCGGCATTGGGCCCCAAGCAGATAAAGTAGTTGGGAAATCCATCAGTCGCGATCGCTATGTAGGTTTCGGGAATTTCTCTCCATTTGTCGGCGAGCGACACGCCGTTCCGCCCGATGATGGGGAATCGCGGGGAGAAGGTTGTGTCAAAGCCTGTGGCACAGACGATCGCGTCCACGGGGCGGTGCTTGCCATCTGCCGTGCGGATCCCGTCTGCGTCGATCTCGGCGATCTCGGTGGAGATTACTTCCACTTTGTCATCTGTGAGGGCTTCCAGGTATCCCGGGCCGGGAGTTAGTCGACGACATCCTGGAGGGAACGAGGGGAGTAGCTGGTCTAGGAGCTCCGGTTTCCGTGCCAGGCGCCTCTTCATGTTCTGGGCGAAGAAGTCGGGCCCGGCGAGTTGTTCGGGTGTGCCTTTGAGGGTCACCCGGTGATTGGACTGGAGTTCGAGTTCAATCTCTGCCTTCATTAGCTTGCTCACCGTCTAGAATAGTGGGTTTCCTCTTCCTTTCAGGTGCTTACCTTTCCTGAACTTCTGATAACACTGTCGATCGGTTTTGAATCTTTCAATTTCTTCAGCCGTGAATGAGACTGAAAAATGTCAGCGCACTGTGATACGGGAGTGGATTGCTGCACGCCTACTGTTGTCCAATCCTGCCCCTCCTCGTTCATCGATCTTCTCTCGAGCGAACGTCGGAGACAGCCACGTTTTGCCCCGGGCATAATGGTCGATATGAGCAACGTCCGGAAGCATTGCGGGGACAATCTGGATACCACTCGACCCGTTGCCTATGACGGCGACTTTCTTGCCCTGCGCGAGTGAAAAAGATGAAGGTTAGTCTACATCTGCTAATCGTGAGGAGTAGATTTGACTGCTACCTACCTTGTAGTCGTAGGTTTCATCCCAGTTGGCGCTGTGCAGCAACTTCCCCTTGAAGTCGTGCAGGCCTGGGATATTTGGCCATTTCCAGTTGTTGAGGGCACCCTGACTCGAGATGAACACATCGCACGAATCTGCATAGACCGATCCGTCTTCAACATTTTTTATCTGGTAAGTCAACGATTAGCAAGGTCAGCAATTCTCTGGTAGGCTTTTCTTTTGCACAAACCTGAAGCAGCCATTTGGCCTTGTCCTCGTCCCAACGCGCCTCGACGACTCTCTGGTTGAGCTTGATGTATTTCATGCAGCCATATTTGTGCGCAACCTTCTTCCAATACTGGTGTATTTCCTTTGCGCTCGCATAGAACTGCGACCACTCGGGGTTTGGTTCGAAGGTGGCCTGATATGTGTGTGCCGGAATATCTTGAGAGATACGAAAAGGTTGTCAGTTAGGCGAATCATTGACACCTTTCAGAGGGTATGACAGTCGGGCATCCTACCGCATGCACATCCCGGGTAGCGATTCTCATACCAAGTGCCCCCAACATCGGGATTCTTCTCGTACACGCAGAGATCGAGGTTGCGGATCCGCTGCGCAAACCGGATGCAGGCCGTGATGCCGGAGATGCCAGCGCCCATGATCACGACCCGGATCGGGCGACACTCGTCGATCGCTCTGTCTTCGACGATCCATTTCTCCTGGGGATGGAAGCCATTCCCGTTGTGTTCTACCTCTGTTGGCATGCTTGTATTGAATGACAAGGGAGAAGACACAGAAAAGTGATATAAATAAGGAGCTTTCTCTAGATATATAGAGCTAGAATAATGGATAAAGCATTAAGAGAAAGCAAATAGAGAGCCCAAGTCCTGTATAAGGAATTAGGTAGATATATAGTGTCCTTCTGGAAATCATCTACTGACAGATGAGAGAGTACTAGTGTCGTCGAGAGACGATCCTTTCTCCTTGTGGAGAAAGATGTCCCATTATAAACACTCTAGCCCTGCTTCAACTCCGCATTCTACTACTCCGTAGGTAGGTTTTTTTCCGTTGTCCTTACCGACTTAACCGATACACTCAGGTCAACTCCTCCCCTTTCCGGACCAACAGTCCATGGCAGACCACGAGATGATTGGCGCATTCCTAAACCTCCAAATAACAATCTAACCCGGGGGTAGAGAAGAGGGGAGGGAGATGGGGGTGGGTTAATCCCGGTGAAAGTTCCTCCCCGTGGCCGTGAAGGGGGGAGCCCGAATGGGGGAGGTTAGTAGGTTAGTAGTAGGCTATGTAGTAAGGGGCTTGGACCAGAAAAGTTCCCTTGCGGTCACTGGGAAATACCTAGGTAAGTTAGGTAGTGGCCTGACTTGTTCTTCTGGGGTTTTCTTCTGTCGTCCTTCCCTTCCCCCCGGAAATCCCCCTGCCTCGAAGCCATAGAACAGAAATAGTTGCTGACCGAGAGTTAAGTATCGTTGGGCCTTCCCCACAATCGTATAGACTAGTCAGTCGTTGGTTTTGCGGGGATTCCTCTAAACCCACTCATCACTCGTCTCTCATTGGTCCACCGGTATGCTTGAAGAATTGCCGCGGGAGTGGAGAGAATTCAACGAAAATTACTCCGTATACCACTTTATACCATCGCATTGCTGAGGTAGGGGACGGAATATATAAGATCAGAGTGATTGAAGACCTTAGTTAATGGTTAGCTAACCTTGTTTTCGGGTCATACAGGCTATAATGTCCAGCAAGTGTAGCAGACGGCTGTACAGGACAATTGTGCGAATTTCTTTTGACAGAATGAACAGTCAGAGTTCTTGGGATTGGGAAAACAGTGATTTCATAGATCAGATGTTGCTTACTCTGCAGGCTAGTTTGCAGTTGCACAAGTGGCAGGCATAACACGCAGTTTGTCACGTGCTTAGGCACAGGTAGGTAGGCACCTAGGTGGTGCCTTCTACTTCTGACCAGATAGATAGATCAAGCATCATCCAAGCCCACCTTGATATGACTCCCTAGAACAGGCGAGAAAACAAATATCTATTGATAAGCGAGAGCAAATACGATCAAAACGAAAGACATTGATCCAGGGTTAATCAGACAGATGACGATAGAATAAGGTATAATTAGACTGGTAGATCGTGTAACCAGTCGACCAATGACACCAATGGTGATTTGATTCGTAACCACTACCTC
The DNA here is from genome assembly GCF_041956645.1 of Rasamsonia byssochlamydoides. Lineage (NCBI taxonomy): Eukaryota > Fungi > Ascomycota > Eurotiomycetes > Eurotiales > Trichocomaceae > Rasamsonia > Rasamsonia byssochlamydoides. The sequence continues at coordinate 9,110 of NW_027192387.1, read as the reverse complement.
AGAAGGTATCCATCCCAGCTTTGTCGCACAGCCGGTAACTTGCATGTACTGTGCGACGAGAATAGTCTAGATTCAAATTCCTTATCGAGGATAGAGAAAGGCTTTACGGATATATCTGGAATCCGGAACATGCCAGGCCTTCTTGGCGATATAAGACCTCTTTGACGCCTCCGTAGGCAATCATACCAAAAACAAATGCTCAAAATTGAGGTAGAAGAGAGTGGATTATGAGGTTTTTAGAGTCCACGAGTCATCACGTGCCCAGTCTCAGGAAACCCCCCGGATTAAGTGTCTGTGCGGGTTGACGGGACGGGAGTCACGGGACTGCGGGGTAAATTGGGCGGAACTCCACGTTTGGTTTGCCGGCTGCTGACTGATCATTAGGCGAGAATCTTGTAATAAGCATGCCCCCGCTGCAGGGCATGGAGCTCCCCAATATTGTCATTCTTGGTCCAGAATCGACGAATCAGGTTAACGGAACTATATCCGACACGGAATTAGAGTGGCCCGATTTTTGTTCTATTGACATTGATATGACTTTTTTGTTGTCCTTGGTGGATGAAGCGAGAATGGAGAATCAGTAGGCGATAATTCGAGTTGCGGATATATCTCTTTTCTTTTCTTTCTTGTATATAATTCCAGGCTTTTATGAATATCAATTGCTTCGTGCCTACATGGACTTTTGAATAGAATAATCTGGCATGCCCGTGTTCACCGAGTATTCGGCCGCGTCGCGCGAGCTGCGCGTCCTTCCTTCCTTCGCCCCTCCGCTACCCCGCCTGTCTCCCAAACACACGCAGGATGGCCAGGAGAAGTACGAGGTGGTGATTGTGGGAGTATGTACCATGTACTGTACTTGATATTTCTCAATTCCCGAAAAAAAAAACCTGTCGTTCAGATGTGCTGCATCATGCTGATCCACTTCGCAGGCAGGACCTGCGGGTCTGATGCTAGAGCTGCTCCTCGCGCGTTACGGCCTGAGTGACGAGTCCCTCCTCTGCATCGACGCAAAGCCCAGCACTCTCAAGTCTGGCCAGGCCGATGGCCTCCAACCGCGCACCCTCGAGGTTCTCAAGTCTCTGGGCCTCGCGGACGAGATTCTCACCGAGGGATGTCAGATGTGGGAGGTTGCGTTCTGGAACCCGTCCGACAACAAGGAGAAAATCATCGAGAGAACGTCCATTGTACCGGACGTCGCGGTGCCAGCACGCTATCCCCATGAAGTCACGATTCACCAGGGACGGATCGAGAGAATCTTGGAAACAGACTTGCTACGGTACTCGAAGCGCGGCGTCCTGAGAAACAGCAAGCTGATCAGCGTGAAGCTGGACGAGGCGACCGATCCGGAGTTCCCGGTACTGGCAGAAATCGAAGTGAACGGCCAACCCAAGACGATCCGCTCGAAACACCTGGTAGGTGCGGACGGAGCACATTCGGTCGTCAGACGATGCATGGGTCTCAAACTCGAAGGCGAGACAACCGACCACATTTGGGGGGTCGTGGATCTGGTCGTGGACACCGACTTCCCTGATATTCGAAGACGGTGCGCCATTCATTCGCCGGCGACGTCGGTCATGGTCATTCCTCGCGAGCGGATCGCAACGGGGGACTACCTGACCAGGCTATATGTACAGGTTCCGGGGGTCGTCAACCACAGCGATCAGTCTGTATCCAGCAATTCAGCGCGCGACGACGCTCGAGAGCGGAGAAAACAGGTCACGCTGGAAGGGATCTTTCAACATGCGGCAGAAGCTTTCAAGCCGTATTACATTCGACCAAAAGCAGACGGGGCGGTCGACTGGTGGGCCGCATACCAAATTGGCCAGCGTGTGTCCAGTCGATTCACAGTCAAAGACTCCAAGGGGGTGGATCGAGTTTTTATCGTGGGAGATGGTTAGTCAAAGAATGTTTTCAATACGCAAGTCAACTTACTGATGGTTTTTCAGCTTGCCATACGCATAGTCCAAAGGTGTGTACAATACAGGACATCCAAGAATGCTCAAGTTAACCATGTCCAGGCCGGTCAAGGGATGAACGTTTCAATGATGGATTCGTACAACCTAGCGTGGAAACTAGCCTACTCCATCAACGGACTGACAGTCGACTCTGCTGTTCCGGGGAAGCCCGACGCCGTTGTGGACACGTACCACACGGAAAGACACACCATTGCTCAAGAACTGATCAGCTTCGACAAAGCCTTCTCGTCGATGTTCTCGGGGAAGATCGGTGCCGCAGAGGGGCTCTCTCATGAACAGTTTCTCGAGGTCTTCAGCACGGGCAATGGCTTCACCAGCGGATGTGGTATTGAATACCCTGAAAACCTGACTGTGCAGAAGACATTTGAGAACGACGACCAGAATCCGATCGTGGGAACTGACTTTTTGTCCGGTACTCTACGGCCTGGAAGGAGATTGTTGAACGTGAAAGTGAAGCGGCATGCGGATGGTTGCCCGCGCGATTTACAGGATGGTATGCTGATGTATCCGGACAATTGATTCAAGCAAATTAACCGGTTAATCCTTTCTAGACTTCCCCTCAACCGGCCGCTTCCGAGTCCTCTGCCTCACCTCGTCCGATCTCCTCGATCCGCAGGGAACATCAGCCCAGACGCTGACGACAATCAGCTCCTCGCTTCTGCCGCGTTTCCCGCCGTCGCTGATCGAGCAAGTGGTCGTTCACCCACGGCTGGAGAGGAGCTTTGAATGGAAGGACCTCCCTGTCGCGGTCAAGCAGCACTCCGAGATGCGCTTCTACAGCGGGTACGAGATAGATGACGTGTACGGGATTTATGGAGTTGACTCTGCCAAAGGTGGGCTGGCGGTGGTGCGGCCGGATGGGTATGTTGGGGTTACTGCGAGACTGGATGATCTTGGGCGGGTGGAGCGGTATCTTGAGAGCTGTCTGCGGACAGTATGATTTTCTGTCTTAGACAGTTCGTGATCTCAGTATATAGTCCTGGCTACTATTTACTATGAGGATCATCTGGATACCGATATCCATAATCGATATTATCTTCGACGGTAAAGCACTACGTATATTGTATAGAATAAATTGTCAAAAGAGTGTCCATCATTGTGTGGTCTTATCTAAGAGAATGAATCCCGATATAATATGAAATACCACCTTTAATTTTAACCTTGAGCATCCACCATGGACCTCAGTGACTGCAACTCCCAACTTGGAAGAAAGTTCTCCACTGTTGCCTTTTCCGGAAGTCACTTGACAAGAAAAGCAAACTTAAGTCATGTGTCGCACGTGTCGAGGCGCTCGCTCTTTTGAGTCAACTTGCTGAGCGCCCCAGATAGGAGGGTAAGACAATTCTGAAGAACAGCGCCATTGGCTTGCTTGTCATGATACTGCTCATTCCGGACGCATCTCATTGCCTCCCCAAAAATGAGAATAGGCATAGGAATGGGATGTACGGTGCAATGGGTAAGAATTCGAAAATGAAGCAATTCAGATCCATCCCTGTGGAGTTTTAATTGAATGAGGAAAACGGCGCAGCAAGACGAAGGATCGATTCCCTGACGTGGAGGATAATAATGGAACAGACTTGGATCGAGTTACCTGGCTAAGATGGCAGGACTCCTCGACTCTCTGCCTCTGCTTCCTGCGTGCTGATGATACAAAGAACGCATCCGCATATCTGCCCAGTGCAATGACTGACCCTCAATCATCCACACCGTACACCTTCAGATCATCACTCATCCCCGGCAGCGCATGCACCGCACTGATCTTATCGCCAAAAACCCGCAGCTTCCGCTGCCCTCGCGCCTCAAGCCCGATCTTCTCCAACACCCGCTGACTGCGCCGATTCTCGGGGTCGCAGAACCCAAACACGGCCTCGACACCCACCTCCTGTCGCGCATACGCCAACAGACCGACGCCAGCCTCAGAGGCGTAACCCTTCCCGCTCTCCTCGGGCAAAATCGCAAAGCCGATATCCGGCGCCAGATACGCGTTTGGCGGCTCGCCCTTCATCAACGACACGGTGCCGATGGGCGTGCTCTCGGACAGTGGCGCATCGGGATACGGTTTGCGCGAGACGAGGTATATGCCGTACTTATTCCGCGCAAAGTCGGCGTCCACGCGCGTTTTCAGGAACCGAGCCGCTTTCTCAGGCGTGTCGATGCCCGTCCGCCTGCAGGAGTGGATGAAGTCGTCTGTGTTCCAGAGCTGAGTCAGAAAGGCGCAGTGCGCGGGAGAGTCGGACTGGAAGTGAGAGATGTGAAGGTGCTGGGTCGGGATGGAGAATGTGGCCGAGAATCTTCAATCGGGGCCTGTTCGATGATGAATCAATCCACTGGGGGGAGAGAGAGAGAAGGCTGTAAGTAGATCACTCGACAGGCCTGCTTATTATTACTCTGGAAAGCTTCTCAGCACGCCACCCGCCGGCAGTGGTAGTGCCTTGCAACCAAGTCCGACTAGTTCGGAGAAGAAGTCGATTTTCTCAACTGTGTGAGCTGAAAGCTTGGATTGTGGAAGAGGCGCCGTCTGAAATAAATATCAAGGACTTACTCTGCAGGTTACACGCTTATCAGTGATCTCGCCCCCACCTGCTATTCACCACTCTACTGTGTTACATAAAAATTATGCATCCTGTTGTTACATACCTGTTAGAGGAATATTCACCCATAATTGTTGGCCTAGGGAATATAATTTCATGGCTGTGGACCGACCTCTTCTCATAATTGATTATTCAGATTCGATGCAATACCAACACATATACCCAGGTATGTATTTAGACTGATATTTTTCTAATCAAATCACATGAAAAATAATTTCATCCTTCGTGAACCCTGCCTTTGATTTATCAACTAAAGAGGATCTCCTGGTACAATTGAGAAAGGAACAAAACCTATCATGGTCCGAAGTTACAACCCTATTTACAGAACATTTCCCGGGAAGGTCACAGGGATCTATCCAGGTGTACTGGTGCACAAAGCTGGCGTGTAAGAATAAAATGGCCATTACCAGGTCAGGGGTTCCGTGAGATGGCGACCGGATCCAAATGGCAGTGGTCTGCTCCTCGAGCCGCAAGCCTGTGCGCCGCATAGTCGACTGTTCTTGCATCATTTAACTTTTAAAGAAAGGGATTTTGAGGAAGTCTTAGTTTTCAACCCACTCTGGCACAAGCAGAGGTATCTCTGAGTAATTGATGTGGCACTGCATCTGTCAATGAAATAACAGATTTTATCGATAGTTTGACAAGCTATATTAAATATATTAAAGGAAAGGTCCTATCGTTAAGGTACATCTGGTTTGTTTTTGCCTGTAATTATACCATTAAATAGTAAGTCCTACTGCTGAGGCAGTAGGCAGAGCGTGCATAAAACGCTCTCTAAATTTTATAATAAAATTATAATATAAAATCAAGCTAATAAAAGATAAAAATTTTAAAACCAATTGAATTTAACTTGAAATCACATAGATTCCAATTAACACTTTCGAGCTTTTTCTATACATTTTTAATTAATATGGACACGATGAAATTAACTACATTCAAAAACTAAACAAGTTAGAAACAAGCATATCTATGCATTTAAGGCTGAATACGTCTACCTAACCCTCTAATGTGTTGCAGACCCGTTAACTTTCTCCTAAGCATCAGCCATCAACGCATATATCTGCTACGCAGCTTTAGGCACCTTCGGTCCGCCTTCTCCCCCCTCTTCGATGTCGATCATCTCCTGGGCCCAGTTGCAAATAGTAGACGCCAAACCCTCTACCTCAGCCTCGGTATTTGCGGCGTGGAACATGAGTCTGATTCTGCTCTGACCTTTCGGAACGGTCGGATAGTCGATTGGGAACGCACAGAAATTTGCTAGTTGCAGATGGAAGACCAGCCAAAAGTTATAACGCTGCCGGGTCCAGACGGGCACGATGTGCGCCAGAAACTCTCGCGATTCCCAGCCTTCGCTAAGAGGGATCGAGAGGATGCCCATATCGGTAGCTTGATCCCAGACTGGGTTGGAAGTTATAACCTTGAAGAAGTGCTTGACAAGATGCTGGATGTTCTCTTGGGACTAGGCAAAATGTTAGTTATCTCTTGATGACCTAATCTTGGATGAGGAAGGCAAAAATAAGAGATCCAAGTGGAGGCGTCAATTCTTAGCTTCTGCGTTGCACGCGAACTCAGCAGATTGTATCCCGCTCGAATTGCTGCAACCATAGGAAATGAGGGTGCGGTTGTGTAAATGATGGAGCGGGCAAAATTCATCAATGCACTTCGCACAGTTGCGTTTCCAAGTATAACAGCTAAAGAGTCCGAGTCAGGAATAATGTTCAAACATGAGCAATTGGGTAATATCTTACCACCCGTGGAGGCCAACGCCTTTCCACAAGTGTGGAGTCGAATTGCGATCTCATTCTGAATACCTAGGGCACTAACGAGGCCTGAACCCTTGGGGCCCATTATCCCAGTAGCGTGGGCTTCATCCACACAGAATACAACATTTCCCTTGGGGCAGATCTCTTTCACAACCTCGAGGAACTCCTGTACAGGGCAAACGTCTCCATCCATGCTGTATACTGACTCGACGGATACGATGATCGAGCGCGATCCCTGCTTAATCAAGGGCTGCGAGTCCAAGACGGATATCAATGTGTCCCGGAGAGAGTCAACATCGTTATGGCGAAAGGGCATCTTGCAAAGAGCCAAGCTATGTGCCATTCCGTCATGCGTGCTTGCGTGGACGAGTTCATCAAAGACAATTGCGTCGCCTGGTCTTGGGATGGCGGAGTAGATGGCGACGTTGGCTTCATAGCCCGAGCCAACTATGAGGGCGGTCTCTGCACCATGAAAGTCCGCAATCTCCTGTTCAACCTCCTCAATATAATCGTAGTTCCCGTCCATCAGGCGGGAACCTCCACTGTAGAGAGCGAAGTCGGGATGCCGAGCAAGCTCTTCGAGGAACGCCGTGCGAATTTGCCCGGTGGATCCTAGGGAGAGGAGATCGTTGGAGCAGACGTCGACAGCCTGTCCCACTTTCCATGCACTCTTAGTTCGCGTAAACATTCCATGGTCACTTCTTCGAACGTCAAGAGCCTCTTCAAGATTTCGATAGAAAGTTGGAGCATCTTTCATTCCAGGGGCCTTCAATTTCTGGTTCTTGATCCAGGCCGATAGCGCAGCGGCGGCAGACATCTTCGAATTATAGGCCTGAACCGTGTTATCTTGGACGAAAAATACGCAGTGGTTTGATTATATCGATATGAGGATTTTGGTACTCTTAGTGAATCCTACTGACAGACACAGCTGGACTATAGGTAGAAGCGCAAGTAAACGTGCCGGAACACGGAACCCTGACCCGGTCTGAAATTCAATTCAACGCGGGACCCGGAACCTGGCCACCACCACCGGCGGGCAAACGTCCTGCTCTCACGCGGCTGACACAATAAGTTTGACCAGAGGACGACGGTGAATCCAATTGTACTTTCGCTTTTTACGATAGACAATCCGAGTTCATTATACTAGGAAGGCTCTTGATTCTTCTGTCGACAGTATGACGGCAACGCAAGATCTACACGGCAAGGTGCAAACTCTCTCGTTGACCAAGACCTTCAATAATGAGGGTTGATTATCTTCGATTGTACTAATACAATGAGCAGACTATCTTCGTCACTGGGGGCTCTGGAGGACTAGGGAACGCAATATCCAAGGCATTAGCTGCCCGAGGTCAATATTTATTCATCCATTTAATCCTTCCGCTAATTTAGACAGGGGCTCATGTCACAATATTTGCCCGTAGGCAGGGGCAGCTCGACGAAGCGAAGCAAGAAATAATTGCAACTACTTTGAGCGCAAACCAAGAAATCAATGCAGTGGCCCTTGATCTGGCTGATGCTTCTAAGGTTCCGCTTCCCAGGCCCGGCTCAAATTAAGATGTGAGAAAACAACAAGAGCTAGCTCACTAAATTACCAGGTTGATATAGCATTCAGAAAACAGTCTCGAATGGCAGATGTTTTGTATTGTGTAGCTGGCGGCAACCATGCTGACAATGGATTTTATGTGGATATCGAGGCCAATAACCTCGAGCTGCTCGCCTTACGGAAACACTCACAGAAGCACCTAGACTACCAGTCTAGTTTTCTTATTGTCACCACCGAGAAAGACTTGTTTCATTGGCTTTCCAAAGTACTCCGAGAGCTCCTGCTTTAAAATAAATTGATTTCTCACTTCGATCTATTGCAATTCATAATTGATTGATCGATTTATTGATTAATTTTATCCAGAGCCAATTATGTTTTTAGGAGGTCAATAGCCACTTAATACCCTGTAAATATCAGAAAGCCGACAAGAAGACCGGATGACAACAACCAGTTGGAATCCGAGCTTTGTCATGGGGAAGTATGTACGTACATTCATTGTCAATGAGGTCCGCTTTTTCTTCAGTCTGCTTTGGAGAGAAAGGCCGTCTATATACAGCTATGTTTCATAAGTTTCCGCTACAGGCCAATTTCCCCGCAAAACCTGCATATTTCAGACTCAATTTACTCAAAGATATTACATTATAAAGGATGATTTTAAAATAGATTTTTAGTTAGAAAATTGGTCAAATTTATTTTTTTTTGTATAGAAAATTTCTTTATCTAAAGCTGTTGCCGAGTCCGGCAACGCTCAGTGACGGAATTACTAGAAAGGGAAAGAATGAAGCCGTTGAGATATCTATATTGAACCTCTCTACTAGACGACCTGGTTGTGAGAAAGCAGGTAGGAGGAGGTTTGGGGCGCACGGGCCAACGGAGCTGACTAAGCGTGTGGCCGGGAAGCCGGCTGCACCGAGAAAAGCCTATAATAACTACTTTCTTAAGGGTAAAGTTGGTCCAAAATTTCTGTTACGGACCAACAAAACAGGAGGCTGTCCAACACAGCGATGCAGGATGAAACAGTACCCCGCAGATCAGAAATGGATAAACGAGGTCACGTGACTGACGGTTCACTGATAAGATAAGGAAGGAGGTTCCAAGATGCACCGCGAAGGAAGGTTCCAAGATGAACCGTGAAGGAAGCAGGAGGGAGGACCGGATCAAGAAGTTATAAAAGGGGGATCAATCTCATGTATCTAGTCTTTCCTTCGATCGCGCTCAATACAACTCGTTTACTGAG